>NC_072053.1:73846590-73879895 GCF_027791375.1 Indicator indicator
AAGGGATAGTAATGACTTAGAATTTGCAGTGCATTCTTCAGGTGAAGTATTTGTCTCAAGGATCTTGAAATTGGGCCTGGGCAAGCTCCCTGAGGCTGACCAATATATTTTTACCTAGAGAGAAAATAACTGAGTTATAAGCCTCACTACTAAAGTTTTAAATCTCTTGAGTCATATACTTTCATTTTTGTTGGTCCCAAGTGACCAACAACACTTTATTTTTTCAGACTAGTAACTCCACAGATCAGAGGACAGACAACAAGAAATTTAAAATTTAGAGTCATTAAAGCCATTGATTAGTATGCCTTTTTGGATGATAAAGAATCCAAGAGTAAGTCTGAAGCCACTGTTAGCACCAATACCACAGCTTGTGAAAGCACTTGACAGAGGATAGCTGGAGGTGGCCCTGACAGCTGCTCTGAACTGTCATGTTGCACATTCCACGGTTTAAACAGTAATTTATTTTGCAATCTCTGCATTATCAATTCTGGGGTGTTTGTCTCAAATGTTTAATGTTTAAAGAGGTCAATATTTAAAGAGATCTGTGACAGCAAATAAAACCTCTAGGTTGCTTGAAAGTTAATATGTCACTCTGATGGTGATACAGAACAAGAACTGTCACTGACAGTGTTAGTGCCTCTATCAAGTCAGGAAATTATGGTGCCAAGGGAACCTCCAGTGAAAAAGACTAAAACTTCTGACACAGCTTCTGAATATCTTGGTAAAGTTCACCAGAGCTTAAAGGAAAAACTCCATTTGTTAATCCTATTCAAGAAAAGCAGAGGAACAAAACCTTGTGAACGGTACAAAACAGGGTGTGTAGGATTTGCCAGTGTGGAGAAATGAACATTGATGCTACTCTGCCTCCTTTTCCAAGCCAGCGTGGGAAAAAAAAGGCACGTGTACTGGCAGACTGTAGGATACGCTACAGCTCCCAGTAATGCCTGCAGAGTTGCCACAGTATCTTCCTGAAGGATCACTGCTTCGAAGTAGCATGGCCATATTTGGTAATGAGGTTCCCAAAGTGATGCTAGAATAGCCAAAGCAGCAAATTTGTGGGTTGTTCCGCCCAAAGGGGAAGATGATGGCAAGACAAGCTAGCACTACAGACATCAAAAAGTCAGTGTACATGACTGTTTGGTAATACAACCAAAGAAGGAAAGGACTGATGGAATCCTTTCACATACTGGTGACTGAGGTTAGCAAGCCTTGCCTCTGTGAACCCTGCTGCTTCTAGATCACCTTGTCTGACAGGGCTTTCTGCAGCAAAGGTCTATGGCAGCAATGCTGTGAAGAACAGCCTGCCCTCCTCCTTCCAGGCACAGCTCTGAGTGAGAGTAGGACTGCTGTCTTGAATAGCAGGTGGGAAAAAGACCTCTCAGGAAAATCTGTAATTATCAGAATCTTGAAGATACCTTTACTCTTATTAACTTAACTTTTAGAAACAGAGTTTTTTGATCAGTGAGAGGACTTCTGATTTTATATCATGTACTGTGTGTATATATATATATATATACATATACACACACACAAATTTTCATCTGAGCTGGGTAAACTCACCTGCAAGCACAAAGAAAATTATTCCAATCAATTGGAAAAGCATCCCTTACTTTGGTTGAAACATGAGTTTAACTGTTATAATGTAACTGACTTGTTGTGCAAACACAATCCAAATAACTAAATAATCATTCTTATATTTTGACTTTTTCTACATTTTTAGGATCTATGACCATTTGTTTCCAGATACTCTAAGCAGTTCTGACACTTCTGTGAGAGAGGAAGGTTTTAAAATAATCCTGTCTTTTAACAAGGAAATTTGATATTTCAAGCTGCAAAGATAGCTCACTTCCTGAAAATCACATCTAATCACATCTAATCACATAACTAGAAATATTTATTTTTATTGTGTGTAAAGGGAGCACAAAATATGGTTTAATACTTCTAAATACCACTTTTAAAGAAATGAAAGATGTAGTTTGTTTCTCTGACATGATCCTTGCGAGTTAGATTCTCCCCAAAGGCAGGAATAGTTTCTTTAAGTAGAAAACAGAAACAGAAACAAGACTTATACAATCTTCTAAATACTCAGGTCTCTTCTCTCTCTCTCTCTGTTTCTGTCTCCAGACCAAAAAATGCTGTAAAGTTGAGGACTGCTGAGAGTTTCGCACCCGGTGCTGAACTGGCATAAAGTCAAAGGTTGCTAGTTGCATTTGGGTGCCAAAACATTAGCACAGCTCTCACTACTGGTGCTTACACATTGTTTTTCAGAGCTAGATACTTTGCAATTTTTGTCTTTTCTATAAGCTTTCATTCCTTGCTCTTCACGTTTTCCTTGAGCACTGATCTAGCCACTGGTAAGAAAGTATCTTGCATACTAATTTTCCCCTTCAGTGGTAGTTCTTGGCGGAGGTCCCTCTGCTGCAATGGGAAACACATGCATCAAGTGTTACATGCCCTGGATATGTCTGTAGTACCAGTTCAATGCAGTTTAAGCTTGCTCTTTGGTCCAGATTTGCCAGTTAGCCACACTGCAATCCCCAAAGCCCCACTCAGCAGCTATCTCTTCAGATGGGGACAGCTTGCTCTTTCTTAGAGCCCCAAAATATGTCCAGGCTTCCATTCAGAAGCAGAGCATGTTAAATTTGAGTGCTGTGATATCCCCATCCTGCCCCTTTTTAATGCTGTATGAACACACTCAGTGACTAACTACTGCAATTTGAAAAATCATGGTCTGCACTAGCTACATCCCTGGCCTTCACCTCACAACTAATGTTTATCCTTACAGGGTTGCACACTGCAGCAGGAGTAGGTTTGCCCATAACTTGTAAACATAGTCTTGAGACATAAGCTTTTTTTTTTTTTTTAAACATATTCAGACACCAATATGCCACTAACATATCACAAACTTCATTTTAAGCTCAGAAATGTTCCCACTGAACCCAGGGGGATATTCACATATTAACACTGGGATCTGCCACCTGAGACTATGAGCTCCCAGATCTGCTTAAAGTCCTTTGCTGTTACCAACATGTATTGAAGGACCCAACAAAATGGCAGTCTGATACTACAGCACTTTAAACTAAGGCTCTGTTCTCCAGCAAAAGCAAAGACTCCAGTCACAGAAAACTCTGTGCAATGCTATCTCTTTATGAATGTTCAACTGGCTGGCAGAAGGAAGCCATACAACTGAGCAGATCCCTTCTTGATCAGGAGAGTTAACTCTGGCATGGGGGGTGGAAACCACTGCAGCCTAAAGGGAAATATTTAATCTCTGTCCTCCTGTGCAATTCTCAGCAATACAGGAAAAGGAACACACACTACAATTAATGATTTACATATTTATAACCCAATCCTCTTGACCTTTGTTAGCCAAAACACCTGAGCAAACCAATCTGTATGCTTAAATCTCTTATAACGGCTGGGAATGTGGCAATTTTTTTTAATTAAAGAAAAATAGCAGGAAGGATAATTCTTTTAGTTTGTTTTTTTTTTTTAAGGTAATGCAAAGCAGGAATACAGAAATGGTCAGAAGGAGTTTAGGAATAAGATAACAAGTGGTAACTACTAAAAAACAAAATATAAAAACCTATTTTATTTGAGCAGCTGAACACTTCAATTTTGCAGTGATAACAATTTGCTTGTTTATCTCATCCAATAAACTATTTCCTCATTTTACGTCACAGCAAATAGCTGACTAGATGAAAATAGTTGATCAGTAATTTTGAGGATTACAGCCAAATCATTGCACTGGTTGCAAGTTAATGGTCACAAAAATTTCTTATTACCTTTGTAGCAGTTGTTTGGGCAGAACACAGTATTCCAACTATTTCCAATTCTTAGGATGTCAGGCACATTTAAAAGAATATTTTAAAAAACCTATGGACCCCTTTTGATAACTACCTCATTTGGCTTCACCCACCACTAAAATGAATGAAAGCTGGAAGTCTTTGAGCAAGGGCAGGATTCCTTTTCAGAGTACATCTCGATCAAGCTCCTACAGATCGCAACTAGTGCCTTGTCTTGTGTGGAGGTAGCTTATTATTTTGTAGTAGCATGTGGCAAAATGACAACTTAGAATGACAACTTATTTGTGTCGCACTACCAAGGGAAGGCCATAATAAGAAGCAGAATTATTAGGAGGAATAACACACTTCTCACTCTCACACTCAACACTGTTAGTGTCAGCCAACAAATTCCTGCCTATCCTTAGAATTCTCCTTTGAAGGCCAAAAGTAAATCAGGATCCATAACCACAGTGGATTCCTTTAGCTCTACCTAATATCTGTAGTTGCCTGATCAAAGCTTTTAACTGAGTAAACCAATCTACGCTTCTGTATTTGAGTCAAATACGCTTGATTGTGCACACCCTGCTTAATCAGCATAAGCGCAGGCTTTCTGTGCAAGAGCAGAGTGTTTTGTTGGAAACAGACTGCAGATTTTTAGCTGGGAAAAATGACTATTGCCCAGATCACTAGCAATTTGGAAGGTTGTTTTTATGTGGATGCATTAGGCACACATGGAGCACTAGAAGTCAATGACTGTTTGAAGATATTGGATCCATATGGCTGCAGAGAGGGGCAGAAAATAAATTGTCAGAGAGATTTTAAATGAGAATGGAAGGATGTTTGTTATTCCACCCTGAAAAGTGCAAGATATAAACACTGGACTTAGGAGCTCACTCGACATTACCCAGAAGAAAAAAAAAATTATCACTAGGAATTCCTAAGTACAGGCACAATGTTGATAAATCCCCCCTCTGAAATCTTCACTACAATAATTTGTTATTGAAGACAAATAGCAAGTAGTAAAGCAAACAAACAGAGCCCCCGATGTTTTAAATAATCTAACATAGATTATTTTTGTCTTCCTAAACCAATTTTTGTTCTTTTCTGTTGTGGAGTCAATATTTCCTTTGTTCTTTATACTCAAAACTCATCAAGTGAAGAGGACGTTAATTTCTAAAGTGAAATACTGCAAACAGGCTAAATTACAATGAACTTTGAGGCTTCTCTGAAGCTGGGTGCTCTAGGACACAAAGAGGTGGTCTTCTTCACTTACAGAATCGAGAAGCAAGGAAAAACTCTTCAATTTTGCATAGGTAGTATTTGTGTATTCCCTTAAATGGTAGGTAAGTAATCTAATCTAAAGCACTACAAACCCTTCTTCTTCGACCTTAATTGGCTGGTGCAGAAGTGCAGCTATAGTACAAATGATCCTTTGTTTGACAAGCAGATAAAATCAAAGTTTAAGGCTCTTAACTAATCTGAATCTCAGTGCTGTGCTCCAATCCGCCCCTGCAGTGCTGTGGCCACGGCTGTGTTACTGCAGTGAGTATCTAAAAGAGACTTATGTCTCAAGTTACCCACTGCCTGTTTAGGGAGAAAATCTGGCCTGATGGTGTCAAGGGGAGTTTTGCCACTGACTTCATTTACAGCTTGGATTTCACCCACAGCTTCTTGAATCACTATTGGTTTTTGGGTTTGTTTTGTTTTGTTTTTCACTGACTTTTCCAAATTACATGGCACTAGAAAACCTTCATACTCTATTTTCAGCACTACTGCTCTTCCTGAGTCAAACATCTCTGTTGATCTGCCTTAAAGAGTCAAAAATCAAAAAGGAGGGAGAACAAGGTTTTTAAAGCTTTGAAAGAAAGCTCTGTGCATGCTTTCCAGGTATGGAGCAACAACTGCAAAAATCATATCAACAGAAGAGAAGAGCATCCTTTCAGAAAGTTGGGTGAGTAACTGTCAGAGGACTTAGACTTGATGTGTTGGAAGAGCACTTGCATGATGTAGCTAAACTGTGGAAGAATTCCAGGAAGGTAAATGTTCACCTTATGTTATCAAATCTATCTGCCTTTGAAACACATGTCTTCACAGGGGAAACAGATTTGCTTCAGTGATTCTTGGAACAAGTGACCTTCTGTGTTTTTCCACTGAAGAAATTAATCATCCTGTTTTCTAGCTGTACAACAATTTCTGTTGTCCAAAGGACGGTGGTTTTTTCTCTCTTTGTGTAGGGGGGAAAGTGGGAGAAATACTTTCTTGGCATCAGAAGCACAGTAAGTTATAGCACAAATTATGAGACAGATGTGCTTTAGGCATACCAGTCTACAAAATTACTGCTCCCAGTCATTTAATTAGATGTAAGCCGTGCAGGATCCTCTTTGACCCAAACTCACTGTTTCTGATTACATCTATGTCCTAGTCTTTTATCAGTATTTCAATTTTGCAAAGCAAGCAGAAATCTGTTCTGTTTTGCATTCTCTTTGTACAGGCACAAATGATTTAGAATTGCAACCACTTTATGTCCTATTACATAACTTCATGCACTTCCTCTTTTAATCAGTGTGACAAGTTACTAATTCTATGAATGTGCAACTTAAAAGCCTTCTGATATGAAAACACTTTTGGTTTTGAGGTGCCTCCAGATGAATATATCACATTCAGTGCTATACTTCTTGCCTGTACTAGTTAGCAGGTTCACCTTTTTACTCCCTAAGAAATATGCTGAGTTTTAACATCTTTGTCCTACTGTAGAAGTAACAGAGGACAGATTGTGATGCTGTCAGCTGGGGGACCTGTAGGTGCAGGTCCACAGATGATCAGGTGGCTGCATTAGAGGTATTACATATTGATCCATGGTAAACTTTGAATATCTCCACGCTCAAGTATGTGATCCTTTTGGACTGGGGAGAAGCAACCTCACAGTGAAAGAATGATCTATTTCTAGAGAAATAATAATAATAATAAAATGTTTATTTTTCCTGCCTTTATTACTTTATTTTCTTGGACAAATGAGTTCAGGACTAAAGAATTTCCTCTACTCTCTATGTAACATTGATAAAACAGAAAAGTCTTGTTGAAGACAGCCATGCTAGATTCCTCTTCTCCTTAAGTTACTGCTGATCTTCTAAGGAGATGAATACAAGGAAGAAAGGCATATATGTCTCTTGACACACATAGAAAGTTACCTAGTAATAATCTGCAGAGATGAAGCAATATGTTTAGAAAGGAAAGACACATGTATATTGCAAAAAAAAAAAAAAAAATCAATTAATTTTATAAAGGTTCCCTCTCTCTGATTTGTAACCATACTGTTATAAAAAGCATTACTCATATACTTAGTATTATTTTTATCACTTGTTCAAGTCCAAAGTTGCTTCAAGAACGCAAACACACAACATGCCTACTCTTATTTCTTGCAATCTCTAGTTTATTAAAATTGTACAAATGCAAAGGCTATTTGTGAGTGTAAGAAAATACCTATTTTCTTCATCACCATAACCACATGTATTAGCATCCAGACTTTCAGACTGCAGTAATGATGATTACTACAATTTTTTCAGATGCAGCTCTACAATTTAAAGTCCTCATAAGCTAGTAATAATGTCATCCTAGAGACATAAATTCTAACTTAGACAAATGAGCAGTGTATACTCTGAGCACCTAAATTCCATTCCATCAGTAATCAGAAAAAAGTCATGAACTCATTTCAACCTCTATACAGCCTCATTCTACACAGTTCATTAATATCAACATCAATCTTTTGCAATGTAATAACAGGTAAATTTGTTTAAGTCCTGTGATAAAAATGCAGACTCACATGACTTTCAAAAATGAAATCAGTACTCTAAATTAAGCCTCAGAAATCCTTACTTTATTTTCTCTGCAGTGTTTCTTCAGGTCAGCTTTCTCTTTTATCTAATGTAGAAAAAGCCCTTGTCAAAATCCTGTCTGTACCTTGGTATATTACTAAACAAATTAAATACAAATTATAATACTAAGCAAGAATCTTGGGGTTTATTTCTATATACAACTTTAATTATCACATACTTTTACACTATAGTCAGATTTTGGGTTATCTTATTTTTGTGCTGAAAATGCATACCAGTATCCTAAGCTGTAATAAGCTGAAAAATGAACAACCACAGTTCCTGGCACCAAGAAGATCTACAAGCACTCAAGACATAAAATAAACAAATACCTGTTGTAGCAGACTGACTTTTGATAAACCTCTCACTTATCTTTAACAGTGTCTTAAGCTTCCTCTGCCCATAAGCAAACTTAACTGTTGAGGCAAACCCTTTAAGTTCTTGGTCTTGATTCCCTCCCACATCATTTTTAAATTCTCCCCTGCCTGCTTTAAAACATGTACCACTCCAAACCAAGTCTGTCAGATTATCTGTTTGCCACTTTTTCTAACAAAACAGATTCATTCTTTGCACTGAAATAGCTTGTGAGCTTCTGGGACACAAAGTGTGTCTGACTAAGCTGCCAAGAGAAGTGACTGGAAGGATCTTCTGAAGGCAGCCATGGGTACATATTTAGTTTTGCAGACTGGCACAATCAAACCATATTTCCAAGTGTATGATTAAGTATCAGCCACTATCACAGCTTTGATGCATAATTCAAAACACAGGCATGGAGATCTCTCTGGTCATAGGTTCCATGGACTTTATGGTATCCCTTATAAAAATAAACAATAAACAATTCAAGTTCAGGTGGCTTACCTAAGCAAGTACCTTGAAAAGATCTTTTCAAGGGCCACATGAGGAGATTATCAAAGAAATTACAGGACATTGAAATACAAACTATGAGTCTAGAATAGAAGCCTTTGGAGGAAGGAAGTAAGCTGGTTTTGTTGTCCATCAATCTTACTATTTCCCTACGCCTAAAATAATATAAAGAACTGGAATAACATTCACCAATCCATAAAAACACAGCATCATACTTTCTTTCCTTCATTCAAGGAAATTTGTTTCCCCCAGATGTCTGTTGGATGTCCTTACTCACCCCAATGCATTAGTTTTTATGACAAGATTTGCATTACCATTTTTATCTAGCTGAACAACAGAACCTGGTTAAGAGAGAGGCAGACGCTGGTTGCAGTATCACCTCATACCAGCTGTTTCTGTACTTCCTCACAGGTGTTTGTCTTCCACATGGCTGTCAGCTGAATCCTGTTCAAAAAGGATGACTAAGGCTGCAATTGGGACAAAGCCAAGTTTCCTCTTGGATTCTCTTCCTCCTCCTGCTCTGCTTCATGTGGCTGGCAGAGCTTTGCCATCGTGGAACAGAGGTTGCTGGAAATAAATTCCTCTTGAGTAGACAAGCTTTTGTTCAGTTTTTGACTGCAGGCTCCCAGCCCAAAGTCTTGAGCAATCTGCACTGAGAAGGCTCTGTGTGTTTGTGGTAGGGCTCTTTCTTAAAGGCTTCTAGTCTGAGCCACCAATTTGTAGTAAAGAGAACCATTTTCTGGAAGGCTGTGTTCTGGGCAAAGATCTTCATTACCAGTCTTGTCCTTGCATATTCTCAGAGATTTTCATCAAATTAGGCTTTGGATTTAGATGCAGATAAGTTCCCTCTGAGGTTTCTATATCTGTATTTTTAAATGAGGACTAGCTGCTGAACAAATCACCTCTTGCCTATTAACTAATCCTTTACTTTTTTTTTTGGTACAAATGGGTGAAAGAAACAGTATGTGCACACAAATTTTTCCTTCTGAAAAGGAACACGTGGTTCAACAGCTTATTTTATGTCATGACCACCACTTCATCACATGAAATCCAAAGTTGCTCTGTGCTCTAAAACATTCAAAAAGGTTACTTATCTTTTTTTTTTGTGGACATGAAAGGGTCAAATAATTTTGTAGGTTTTCCTGCTCCTTTCCCACTTCTCATTACGACATTCAGAAGCCAGTGCCTGTAACGTTTTTTCATAGCCTGACAAACCGAGGCACTTTTCAGAAGCAAGGTTTATTGAACCTGCTCATATCAGCATAATGTTTGTGAAGCATTTTGTGTAACTGTCCAAAGAGCATCAGTTGCCCACTTTCTTACTGATAATGGTAGACATCCCCTCCAATCAGTTATATGCTGTCACCTGTCACTCAGCTTCTGAGTACTTCTAGACAATCTTCATCTGCTTAGAGAATGCTTTGGTGAATCACATGGTGATTTTTAAGTGTGACTTCTGCTGCAATATGCACTTTACAGACCCTTCACTTATTTTGCAGCACAAAGAGAGTCTAAAAAGAATCCCCATATTTCTTCATCGAAGTGGAAGTCCCAAAATACACATTCATGTCAGTGTCCTGTTCTGCAGAATGGCAAGGCAATTTTGCAGTGGTGATGAGCTCCTGGATACTAGCTTTGTTCTTATTTTTGATCCCACCTATGATGCTTGCTTTTCCCCTTAATATGGTGTTCCCCATTCTTACTCCACCTCAAGCAAAGCATCTGATGCTCTCTTCTCTGTTATCTACACGTGATGCTGCTATGTGGTGAGTTTTTTCCTGGATTGATTTAATGGATGATCTGTGCCTAGACTCCATCTGTTATCTATTGCCACATCCAGGCTTTGACTCCAATTTTAAAATGCTTTGATAACAGATTACTTTTCCAGATGCTTCTATTTTCTGAAAGAATACCTGAATGTACCAATATGTCAAATATCTAAGCAATAAACCTTTCTATAAAAGCAACAAAGCATATGGGACAAATGAGAAAAGCCACAAACACCAGCTGATTCACAGATTATCTGATTATTTTGCTTTCCAAGATATTAACATTGCTGTTGCTGTGTTGGTTATGTCTAAGGTGAAATGTGGAAACTCCCTTGGCTTCAAATACTGATGATACTTAAAGACACTAATGTATATCTGGTATCTTTTAAATATCCAGTGTCTTGTGTTCTTTCACCCAAGATTAAGACAGGTGATTTTTAAATCACCTACACTTGGGTAGTCAGGCAGTGTATCAGATAGGAATCCTTATTCACTTGTATAAAATTCTGTATTGCTTCCCTCAGGAAACATTCAGAGTAGCAATGTTATTGGAGAGCCAGCCCTGCTAAAGGCTTTATTGTTCAAGTGGCTGTTGCCTATAAACAATGATTACAGTGTGACAGAGGGTAACACCATGATCCTCATTTTTCAGTGCATAACAGCCTGCTTATGAATAGCTGGGATTACTATGAATGAGGAAGAACCATTTAAGTACGTAACAGAAATAAATATAGAATCATAGAATCAACCAGGTTGGAAGAGACCTCCAAGATCATTCAGTCCAACCTCTCACCCAGCCCTATCCAATCAACTAGACCATGGCACTAAGTGCCTCATCCAGTCTTCTCTTGAGCATCTCCAGTGATGGTGACTCCACCACCTCCCTGGGCAGCACATTCCAATGGGCAATCTCTCTCTCTGTGAAGAACTTTCTCCTAGTATCCAGCCTATACCTCCCCTGGCACAACTTAAGACTGTGTCCCCTTGTTCTGCTGCTGGTTGCCTGGGAGAAGAGACCAACCCCCACCTGCCTACAACCTCCCTTCAGGTAGTTGTAGACAGCAATGAGGTCACCCCTGAGCCTCCTCTTCTCCAGGCTAAACCACCCCAGCTCCCTCAGCCTCTCCTCATAGGGCTTGTGTTCCAGACCCCTCACCAGCTTCATTGCCCTTCTCTGGACACGTTCTAGTACCTCAACATCTCTCTTAAATTGAGGAGCCCAGAACTGGACACAGGACTCAAGGTGTGGCCTGACCAGTGCTGGCCACACTATTCCTGATACAGGCCAGGATGCCACTGGCCACCTGGGCACACCGCTGGCTCATGTGCAGCCTCCTATCAACCAGTACCCCCAGGTCCCTTTCTGCCTGGCTGCTCTCCAGCCACTCCAACCCCAGCCTGTAGCTCTGCATGGGGTTGTTGTGGCCAATGTGTAGAACCCTGCACCTGGACTTGTTGAATCTCATCCCATTGGCCTCTGCCCATCCATCCAGCCTGTCCAGGTCCCTCTGCAGGGCCCTCCTACCCTCCAACAGATCAACACCTGCTCCTAACTTGGTGTCATCTGCAAACTTACTGATGATGGACTCAATTCCTTCATCTACATCACCAATGAAGATATTGAACAGGATGGGGCCCAGCACTGATCCCTGGGGGACACCACCAGTGACTGGCCACCAACTGGATGAGGCACCATTCACCACCACTCTCTGGGCCTGGCCCTCCAGCCAGTTCTTGACCCATTTTAGAGTGAATCTGTCCAAACCACGAGCTGCCAGCTTTGCCAGGAGCTTCTTGTGGCAGACAGTGTCAAAGGCTTTGCTGAAGTCCAGGTAGACTACATCCACAGCCTTCCCTGCATTCACCAGGCAGTAACCTGATCATAAAAGCAGATCAAGTTGGTCAGGCAGGACCTGCCCCTCCTGAATCCATGCTGGCTGGGCCTGATCCCCTGACCATCTTGCAGGTTCTGTGTGATTGTACTCAGGATGACCTGTTCCATGACCTTGCCTGGCACTGAGGTCAGGCTGACAGGTCTGTAATTTCCTGGTTCCTCTTTCAGGCCCTTCTTGTGGATGGGCATCACATTGGCCAGCCTCCAGTCATCAGGGACCTTACCTGTGAGCCAGGACTGCTGATAAATGATGGAGAGTGGCTTGGCCAGCTCATCTGCCAGCTCTCTCAGCACCCTAGGATGGATCCCCTCAGGTCCCATGGACTTGTGAGGATCCAAGTGGGTCAGCAGGTCCCTTACTGTTTCCTCCTGGATTACAGGGGGACTATACTGGTCCCCGACTCCATCTGACAGACTGTCCTGCAGACAGCCTGTCCCACTATTAAAGACTGAGGCAAAGAAGGTGTTAAGTACCTCTGCCTTATCCTCATCTTTTGTTACTATATTCCCCTCCACATCCAATAAGGAGTGGAGGTTGTCCTTGCCTCTTCTTTTGCCATTACTATATTTGTAGAAATATTTTTTATTCTCCTTTATGGCAGTGGCCAGTCTAAGTTCTAAATTTTGCCTCTCTAATTTTTTTTCCTACAAGACTTAGCAATGTCCTTAAACTCATCCTGGGATACCTCTCCGTTTTTTCCAAAGGTGATACACCCTCTTTTTTTCCCCTTAATTCCTTTAGAAGCTTATAATGTATATGTATATATATATACATTAGAATTATTAATAATAATTTATTTAAATAACTATTAAATTGTTTAGAATTCTATATAATTATTATATAGAATAAAGGTGTGCTTGGTCTTTTAAAATCTTGAAGCCATAGTATGGCTTAAAATGCTTTGAACGGTTTCTGTAGAGAGAATAGTATCTTTTATTAGATTGACTGCATATAGTTGTAAAGATGGACTATTTTTACTACGTGTTTTCTTAGCAATTTTTGAGTCCCTTAAATCTGACTGAATAAAAGTAAGTGTTTCTATCACTAGCTACATGTAACAGCGGTATCAAAATTCATCCATGACTGGGAAAAATAAAACCAAACCAAAACAACTTATAGGTATGTCATTGTTTGGGGTTCCTACCTACTTCAATACAGCAGCTAACCTTTCATTATTTGTCTCTTTCTGAGGTTTTTCAGCTCTTTTCCAGATCTTTTCCCTTCACAGAGTCCACCAAAGTCCAAGTTCAGCCAGACGATAAGACAGGAGCCAGCCTACCACACATCCCTAGTCCTAAAGAAATTGCATTAATGGGGATGATCCCTGCTGCCCGACCCTATAACTACATCCTGTGTAACAGGGCTGGTGCCATGCTTGGACAGGACTGGGACCTATTAGTATTGAGCAGAGAAAAATTCCTGCCTGTTGCTGAGACCAAGCCATGTTTGATACAGATGTGAGAACACAACAACACTTCGTGTGGAGGAAGATTTCTTCATTTCCCATGGACCATCTTTTGCATCTCCCTGTTCAGGACACAGGTGTTCAGATGCCTCACTGCTGGAGATCTCTCTATTATATATGTGGAGTCCTGATACCTTAAAGTGACATTTGGCTTTTACTGCTGAACTGTAAGCCTTGGTGTTATAACCCATTCCATTGAGCTACGCCTACATTATGTGTGGCCAAGATTATCACTACTTGATTTATTTATTTGTTTGTTTATTTATTTATTTAGGGTAGCTTTCCAATATCCATTTATCAATGGACTGAAAGAGCCAATGTGAAATTAAGAAAAGTTTAGGCTGGGAATATACTTTCAACAAACACTGAGAAGAGGAAAGTTGGTGTGACCAATAGCTCCCTCTTGTGCATGACAGAGAGAATAGAAGGTTCGTGTCTACTCCGGTCCGGACTCGGGGCTGTGCAGCACCCGAGGAACATTAGCACGCTGAGGTGGTGGGGGTTCCCCTGCAGTGGGGGTCCCTTACAAATATATTCTTTCCAAAAAAAGATTGAACCCAAAGCACTATGTTTTCGTGAATACAAGTTCACAAATTCTTCTTGTCATTAAGGTTTGAGAGTCTGTAAGAGTGCTCTTGGAGTATTTCAGAAGGTGGCAAGGGCTGCAGCTTTCCCAGTCATCTTCCTTCTTCCATGGTGGGCAACTCTTTGTACCACAGTACCTTTCAACATCTTCCTCTGTGAAGATGTGCATGTGGAAATGCATGAAATGCTTAATTTTGGATGAAGCTTAATTTGATTTTTCTTCTAAAACATTTACTTAAGGGGGTTAATTTCTTGAGGCATCCTGTCTTGATACATTTTGGCCTTTATGCACTCAACTATCACAAGCACTGACAGTAGTGCATTGACCGTTTAGACAAAAACAAGCTCAATTTTTGTTCACTGCAGTTTTGAAAACATGATAATACAGGTTAAAAGATGCACTGAACCTTAAACAAAAGGATAAAATCAAGCAGTTTTAAGGTCTGGTGATTTTTTCTTCCACAGCATGACTTTGCAAAAACCATGCTGAAACAGTGGGATGAAAGTGTGTTAGCAGTTAACATACTTGACTGCCCTTCCAGTGTTTAGTAGGTGCCAATGTTTTTCAGGGCTGATTCTTAAGTATGAAGGACAGTGCAAAGGAAGATTATTTGGTATTATAACCTGATTAGCTTGTTTTGGTAATTTTAGTATGTCAAAAACTCAGCACTGTACTTGTAAGTAAGCAGGAATTAATATCTAGATATCGAGGCTTATTATTCATGTAAAATCTGTCAAAGTGCATCCAAAACAAAGATAAAAATTGTCAAGCTTTACCATGTGAGTTTGAGTAGTGAGATAAGGCACACTGATGAATGTACTTGAAAGAGAGAATTAAATGAAAACAGTAAAAAGGGATTTTTAAAACTGTTATGTTCCAACTGATTTCTGGAAATGGTAGGATGGCCACACAGACTAAACAATTTTGTGAAAGCACCTTTCAAAAATTCCAGTAGGGAAGCTTGGATATTAAAGGCCTCTAAAGCTGAAGAACAGGAAATGCATTTCAGTCAAAAGAGCTCTTTTAATCTGCCTGAAATTACATCTGTATCTGTCCCTAATATGGGCAGAAGCTCTCTAGCTGCCTTAGGAGAAAAGATTTGAAGCTTGCCTCAGCTACTAAGCTGAAGAGAAATACAGACACCTGAGTCTCCTCTACTTTGCAGGTTTCTTCAGTCTTTCTGCAGCTGCTTCCAGGTGTATTTCTGAAGAAATTAACTGCTTGTACCACTATAGTTCATTGCATTCTTCAGGAGAGCATATTTTAATTAATGTCTGCACCAGAAATTCTGGCAGTTTGACAACTTTAATTTTCCACAGGCAGAAGACAGCAACATAGGTTTACCAACTTGAAGCCAAACCAATGTAATATTAAAATGAATCCTTGCTTTTTCTACTCTTTAACCAAAAGCTCTGTTCCATCTTTACACATACAATAAAAGAGCACATTAATAAAAGTAGCTATCAATACATGTGTGTTTAGGAAAGGTTGTAATTCAGAATTCTGCTCGCAAATAATATGACTTCCTCTAAAATGTACTTGTTGAATTTATTTTGGGGTAAATATTCATTTGCACAGTAAGATAAAAAAAGAAAGAGCCAGAACGATGGAAACCAGGAAGAATATGGCAACAGCAGCACCAGCAACTTGATTAATGTTTTTTTATCCCTTATAAGGATTACCAGTTATGAACTGGTGATCCAGTAAAAATCATAATGAAATCACCAAGTACAAAAGCATATGTCATGTTCTTCTAAAAGAGGAAAGCTGAGCTCCTTAGTGTTACAAATTAATGTATAGCTCCATACCTTCTTTAGGGAATTGGATATGCCTGTGACTGGGGTGTTTAGGAAATGGACAAAATCAAGTCAGTTTCAAAAGGAGCAGTGATGCTTAAAAGCACTTCATGTTGCTAAGTTCTTGATTACTGTCAATCATTATTACTACATACACAAAACAATTGTTCCTGGACAAATCTTTCCCAGATGAGCTAGGAGCACACAGCAAAGTGGCACTGATGCTCTGCACTTAGTGCTAATGGCTCCACTTTTTGGTGGTCCTCAGTCACTGGAGCCTTGCAGGGAAGTTGCTGCCTTTGTTCCTCAATTGATGTTTTATACTCTGTTCCCAATCCAACAGAAAAGAAAGTGATCTTGTCTGCTCTTGATGATTTATTTTAAGGACTGGGACATGTTCTGAGTTTTGATTATTCTGCAGGTTACAGCCTTGTGTGCTCTGCAGAGCTGTCTTGGTTCCACCAGGCATCTTTTCCATTCTGTCTTGCTACTTGGTTATTTTGTGACAGGTTTCCAACTGTCATTCCTTAAGTAAGCTTGATTTTGCCAACTTAATAAGGCATGAAGAAAATAGCTGAAAGGAGTGAACTAGGAAACTGTGAAGTGTACAGGATCACTGCAGTTGCTGTAAACAAACAGAGTCTTTTCTTGCCACATGAAGAAGAAGGTGCTACAAGCCTGTAGTCACCAGTTTAAACAAAATGGTTGGAGCTGCTTCCTCTGGCACAGACACAAAATTTGCACTTAAATGCAACCTGAAGTGTCTAAGTGAAAACAGCAAGATCTGAAGGTTAATTGTAGGTGGATGAGATGGGGTGGATGGCTGGAAAAGCATCTGCCATCTCACTTTAATGCACACCTACATTATCTATGAGAGCCTTCAACACACAACTGCTGGGTACCTCTGTCCTCTGTAAAGAGTCCTCAGACAGATGCCCAGGCTTCTCCCACAGGGCTGAGAGTGAAATTCGTAGGCTCCACAAGGGATATCAGTACCTGAATCACCTCACTGAGGGGAGAAGATGATGAAGCAGCATCCCAGTGCAGAGCCTCTTCTGGAATGAGGTACGTCATGTAGGTTAGGCTCTTTTCCAGAGGAGCAAAATGGGAGGCTAAGACCTACCACTTTACAAGTTTATTCTTCTGCCTGGGAGACTGCGGGCTGTATTTTGGTTTTCTGCTCTGATTTACCACAAGACTTTAAATGAATTTAAGGATAGAGGTTATCTTTAATTTATTCTTTTGAATCTGTCTTACGTTGAGAAATAGGTATTAGCTGGCGCAGAACTTAAAAGCTGACATTCCTGAAGTGCGTGCAAGCACTTTTAACCGGTGTTTTATCTCTCTGAAGCAATGCGTGTTTAACGACCTGTGAAGCAGAGCTCTTCAGTTTCACTCCTGTGTGCAGTTCCTGGAGGACGGTGTGCACTGAGATTGCTTTTCGCCCGGGTTCGGCAGCAAGAGCGCTCTGTTCCAGCTCTGCATCATGCCTCGTGTGACTCTGGAAGCGGTCCGGCCGCCAGGTAATTGTATTTGATGGATACAGACCTAAGAGCCCTGACAGGGACACAGGGCACGACTAGCCCCATGCGCCTGGCGCACTGCCAGCAGCCTCCAGACACGTGGAAGTCTTGGCCCGTTCGGGCCAGAAGCCACACTCCCGCCCGGCGCCGCGCACACACGTCAGCAGAATCAGCGGCGGAAGCAGGGGGTGCTCACCCGGAAGTGTTCGCGGAGGGCGTCACCGTCCCTTGCGGGTGCTTCCGGGTGACAGCGCGGTTCCCCGCTCCGCATCTCCGCCACGCCGGCGTCCCCGCCTCCTGTCGGGCCGCCGCTCTCCTCGCCGTTACTCCCGCTCCCACCTCGCTCTGCCTATCCCCTCGCTCCTCCCCGCGCCGGGCGATGCCGCTGCGGGGCTTCCGGGCCGCGGGGCCCTGGGGGTGGCTGCCTCCATTGCTCCTGGTGGCGCTGGCGGCCTGCGCCGCGCGGGCCTCCGAGATCACCTTTGAGCTGCCTGACAACGCCAAGCAGTGCTTCTACGAGGAGATCGCTCAAGGCACCAAGTGCACCCTCGAGTTCCAGGTAGTTGGGCGGCCCCACGGGGAAGCGCCGCCCGAGCCGCCTTGGCGGAACCAGGCCCCGACCTGCCGCCCGGAAGCGGTGGCCAAGAGGCTTGTGCTGGCAGGGCAGCTTCTCGGCTTCGTTTGCTGCGCGTAGCGCGGCTGCAGCGAGTAATTGCGAGAAGGGAGAACGGGAGCAGTAGCCGAGTCCATTGCGGAGCTTCCAGCTTGGCTGAGGAAGTGCTGCGTGCTGGCCTGTGCTTCGCGAAGGCGGCGGGAAGGCGCAGATTTAGCTCGGAGCTAAGTGAGACATAGAAAGTTGGCAGCGCCTTTTGCCTTTATGGCTGTCATGCAGTGTCTTCGCCCGAACAGCGTGGAGAATACCTAAAGCGCAGCCACAAAGTAACTTCCTTGTGGTTTGCCAAGTATTTGCATAATGAGCACGATAAGTCCGGAGGAGTTAATGCTCCTGTTTTCAGACAGTGGTTCAATTTGGGGTCACATTAAGAAAGTGATGGAATAGCTTTGCACTGCTAACAAAGTGTGGTGGGCTAACATCAAGACAGGAACGTCACAAAAAGCAAAACGTGGGCAGCGAATATCTTACTGAAGACTGTGGCTTACACGCACATTTTAAGTGATGCTACATAGTTTTTTTATACTTTTTCCAGTTGCTAACACTTTGAACATGCAGCCATTGTGATAAAGCACTTTGTTCATCTTTGAGATGTATGGAGCATGCTGTTTTGATGGTTTTGGTGGCATTTGAGTGTGTTGCCAGAGTTGGAAGCTTGTTGTCTTCCAATTCAGCTGATAAAGTCACTGACAGTACAGCATGAGAGAGGAATTGCCCTTGATGATGGGTATTACACCTTTGGGGATTTTTGAAGGAGCTATGTACTGGCTTTTCTTGTTAAAGTCCCATGTTTTTTGATTCCCTGGCTGCTTTTCTGCCTTTAATATTTCAAAGAATGTTGCTGTCAAATACTGCCATGTGTTACTCTATCCTACATGTTCTAGTTCTTAGATAGCGTTTCTTCTACCCAAATGTTTCTTGTCCCTGCCTGTTGCTATCATATTTTTTTTCCCATGTGCATTACTTTCCCCCTGTTTTGAAATGGCTGTCATTGTAGGTTGTTGGACAAATAGACCTGCTACTATCACTTTTGTTGGTGAGCAGAACAGGAGTAGCATTGTTAAAAGGAATGTCTGGGTTTGATCAACCACCGTAGGGCTGAAGTGCTGTGTGCATGTTTTTTGGCAACATAGCTGAGAGGAGACTCAAGCAAGTTCTGTGGGAAGGCATCCAAGGGGAGATAAAAGCTCTGGCAAATCTTTACCATGTGTATGTAAACTGGCTTTTTTAGGAAGTGTAATATAGCTGAATGTGAGCGACTTTTATGGAATAGGTAAAAAGTATGCCCCTGTCAAATTTGAGATTGCAACTTCAAAGATGAACCATTGTTTCATTATAGAAAATCATATTTTTGTTGTGCTTTCCAAGCAGGTAGGCATTTCTGTGTGAAAAAAACACAGCTACATGTGAACATTCTTATGGAGACGTCCAGAAATCCAGACATCCAAAAATATTTTCTTTTACTTCTTGTATCCTGTCATCACATTTTTGGAAAAACTATGAAGATATTGCTTGCCAACTGAGTACTTTTTAAAGTTCCACTTTGCAAAGCAGCTACTGCTTCTTTTTAATTTAATTGTGCCATTAATGTTACGATTTTAATAACTCAATACCTAATTAAACTGATGCGAGTTTAAATAACACTGAACTGAAGTGCAGATAATCAGCTACTAAAATATTTCAGTGATTTTTGCACATGTATAAAAGGGGTATGCCTTTTCTTTAGATGTAAGTCTCTTTCAGCATGTTTTTGTTTTAAAGCAAAAGGTCTGGAGCAAGGATTGAGTGTAAAGTACTAGCTCAAGAGTCATCAGATCACCAAGCTGCAATTAAGTCTGTAGAGGTTGGATAGCTAGTCTACGGAGCAATATACTGTAGACCAACAATAACCAAAGCCTGAAAAAAATCCCCATGAGACAACCTTGTGAAGTTTTGAGTCACTTGTAGGTGTTATCTGAATGTGCTGGTTTGGGGAAGAAGTGCAGTGGCTAGTTGTGTGGGAAAGGGGCAGCAGAGTGACAGAACATTCTGCACAAGCACAGGTGAAGAGGTGCCAGGTGGTAATAACTTGTTCTGCTGGTCAAGTGGCATTCCTGCAGCCTGAGTGGCTTGAGCCAATAGGGAAATGAAGCTTGAAGGCCACAGAGAAAGGAGCTGTCATACTGCACATTGCCAGTTATGGTTGCTGAAGAATTGGAAATACAGCAGATGGCTGATTTGTTACACTTAGATCTTTGCTGCACCATCAGTTTTGATATACTGTAGCCTGTGCTATTGTACAGTTTGTAGCAGTTTAACAAACATTGCTCTCATAAATGGTTTGAATATATTTTCGTATATACTGATCTTGAATTCTGCTGAACGTAAAGTATTTTGAATTATATTCTGTGTGTCTCTCCTAAGAAAGTTGTTTTGCAGACTTGCTTTGAAAGTTTTTCAGATTAATGCATTCTATTTTAAAGCATTTGTTAAGAGTAAAAAAGTTTGCACTACCACTTGACAGATCATAGTTTTTAGAAGAAAGGTAGCAATGTTAGTTTTCTTAAAAAGACAGTGTCTTGTTTTTTGTTTTCAGGTGATCACTGGAGGACATTATGATGTTGACTGTCGTTTGGAAGATCCTGATGGCATTGTGTTGTACAAAGAGATGAAGAAACAATATGATAGCTTCACGTTCACTGCATCCAGAAATGGAACGTACAAATTCTGCTTCAGCAACGAATTCTCTACTTTTACACACAAAACTGTGTACTTTGATTTCCAAGTTGGAGAGGATCCACCACTGTTTCCTAGTGAGAATAGAGTAACTGCACTTACCCAGGTAAAATGCCGTTGCATTTGACAGTGGCTGCTTTTTTCCTCTTCAGCTGCCTTAGATATCTATATCATGTTTGAAAAATCAGTGGATTGGAGTTTCTAAAAGAATCAGAATTACAATAATGAGCTTGCTTTCTGAGCATCAGATTTATAGAACACAGAGCTCAGAAAGTGCTTAAGAGAAAATTAGGATAGTAAAATAAACTCTTCGCTGGTATCTTTCTTTTTTCTTTCTTTTTTTTTTTTTTTGTTAAAGAAACTTCATTTTAGTGCCATGGTTATGTATCTCTTGAAGTGTGGATTTCACAGACTGTAAATGTTGATGAATCAGGGGAAACATTGTTTTGATGTTTAAAATGGTAGTCTTTTTAGGGGGAGGACCTGAGCTGACCTCTCATGTAACCCATTTTTAAAACGGAAAAGAAAATTCTAGCAAAATAAAATGAGTAACAATATCAGCCATATGTAGCTGGGTTCTAGGTATTTGTCCTCTATAAGACAGTACGAAGTGTTAGGTCATTATTACTGTATTTTCAGAATTTCTCAGTGTTCTACCACCTCTAAATCTACCGAAACTTCTCTTGGAACTCTTCATGCATTCCCACTCAGGTCCTTACATTATAGCCATCATCAAACCTTGCTTTAAACAGCCATCAAAGAATGCTTGTTGTGGTTGCTATTTTGCTAGTTTGGATTCAGTAGTATAAATACTGCCTTCCTTATGCCACTCTCCCCTGAATTTACCATACTAAGCCTGCAGTAGCAGAGACCTGTAATGAGTAGATGACTTCCTTTCAATTCAGCTACAGCTCTTGCCTCTTTTTCTTGTCATTCTTGTACCCTGCTTTATTTTGGATTCTCATTCTTGGTTTTGTATCTTTCCGTCTCTTTTTCTTACTTTAGCCTTCATTCCGTTCAGTCTCTGTGATCTGTTATGTGTAGGTTTTCTTTTGCTATTGTGGCACCAGCAGAGGGGCTTAGAGAATGAAGAACATGCAGTTCCTGGGTCTGAAGTCGCTGCAGCCCCTTGCAGCCTGTGGGAGAAGATGTATATAAAAATAATTTATCACTGGGTTGTAGCATACACAATGCAAATAAGGTATTTTGGACAGGGAAAGTTAGTTTTCAGAATATAAAACATCTTTGGTATAAAGCTGCTAGCCTGATCAAGTTTGGGCAGCCTTTCAAGTGGGCAGTAAAAGGCAAATCCCTAAAACCAAAGTGATTTTGTTTAAATCCCTTACGCAGAATAGGAGAGCTCTGTAATTTATTAGTGAGACCAATGTCAGAACTTGGTTTGGAAAAACTCTTCCTGAATTTCATTGAGAAGAGTGTCTTGGACATGTTCAGACACATGTCTTGAAAGCCATCAGCTTGAAAAGATGGTTACACACAGACATGAGTGGCTGAGAATGGTCCTCCCTGGGTATTATGTGCTGTTTTATCTTCAGGAAATACAGATTTTAAGCCATTAAACAGAAAACCAAATTGTGTCAAGAAGTGAAATATTTTGGTTAAATATTGCTTAATCTCTTTGTGATCAAAATATAATAAGGAGTACTGAGTTTTAATTAGAGAAAATAAACTGAAAGAAGATTATATGAAAATAATCTGGGGCTTGGAAAACTGATAATGTTCCTTTTAAGTGAAAAAGGACAAGTTGAACAATTAAGTGTTGGTTATATGATTGTGTTATGGAGCTTTTGGGACCGCTTTTTGAAAGGTAATAATTCTACTTTTTCTAACCACTCACTGGCGAAGAGGTGAGTGTCTTGCTAAAAGAACTTGTTGAATTCAGTAATGTAGATTTTTCAACGTGTGAATTACGCAGTGAAGAATATCATACTTTTGAAGCACAGAAGCATACTCTGTGCATTTTAATGTTACAAGCAACTGCTTGTCTTTCAGGTACGTGTGTAATTAAGAACCGGGGTACCACTGACATTTCAAAAGTGTTTCTGATGTTAATTTTGAATCCAAATGTACATGAACTTAAGATTTGTTTAGTCACTCTTTTTTTTTATCTACAGTTATTATTATCTATAGTTTTACATGCTTCTGTATTTGAGTGGTGCATTTTTGTAACATGGTTTGATCGTTTTAAGTCAAATGTTACTGCATTTACCCTATCACAATGGACGCGCTTAATCTTTTGCTTGCAGGGTTACATGAATCCTAGTTTTAATTACCAGACCTCAAAACTTTGCAGAAAAAGCACTTGGAAGGGATTTTTATTCAGTGGTGTGTATTTGTTTGCTTCTCTAGATGGAGTCTGCTTGTGTTTCCATTCATGAAGCTTTGAAATCTGTCATCGATTATCAGACTCACTTCCGCCTGAGAGAAGCACAGGGCCGCAGCAGAGCAGAGGATTTGAACACGAGAGTGGCCTACTGGTCCATAGGGGAGGCAATTATTCTTCTTGTTGTTAGTATTGGGCAGGTGTTTCTCCTCAAAAGCTTCTTCTCTGATAAAAGAACCACAGCAACCCGTGTTGGATCATAATTCATAGTGGTAATGCTTCAGGTCATTGTGTGCTACTCATCTGTAAAAAATTAACTGTACTCTGATTAACTGTAGGTACAAAGGATCTGAATATATGCAACATTCAAATGTATCTGCCCCTCATTACTCAAAAATCACAAAACAGACCCATAATGTTATGAAAGGGATGCATGATTTGAAATATTTTAGAAATACCTTGAAACTTCAGTGTTTTCTGATTCCTGTTTTAAATACCTGGCAGTCACCAGCCTCTCTTTGTTTCTAGTGATTTTAATCTAAACTGAATTTGAATTTCACCAGTAAGATTAGCCAAGTACAACGTAATATTTTAAACTAACCTAGCAGTCTAGTGCCTGATATGGAAGACAATATATGTGAAAATCTGATCCAATTTTGATTTTCAGTCTGAATGTATTGGTTTGTAAAAAAGCAAATGTGATGAACTGTAGAGCACTGTTTTGATTTGCTGTACCCCTTATTTGTAAAACATGCAAGCTTGACACTACATCATGGTGTAAATTCTCCATCAACCTGGTAAGTCTCCATCTTCAAAACTTGCTAAGTTTTATACTTGAGTATGTTTGCTTAAACATACATTCTTCTATAGTAAAATAAATTCATTTCTTCTTTGACAATGTTTGTTTGACTGAACAACGTGTAAGCTGAGACTACTCAGGAAATCCATTTTCTCTATTCAAAAATCCAAATCTCCATGTTTATTTTAAAAACATACAGTAAAATAGGGGATCTTGTAACTTTCTCATTGAAACTACAGTTTTTGTGCCCCTACATGTTGCTGCTGCTTTTTTGGATTTGAGACCAGAAGTAGCTTGGTTCGTTAAGCAACAGAGCACTAGCACTGGACAAGATTATATTATGTGTTGGGCACATACAAAGCTTTTTACTAAATTGTTTTCCTATTATGAGGCCTATTTGATACTGATACTGCATTGCACAAGTGCTGTAAATTTTGTTTTCCTGCGTGTGGTGCATTGGTACATGAAGTCTTGCGCATCTGATTTTCACTCTGTTTTGCTAGTGCAGGAAATCTTATAAGTATTTCAGGTTCTCTTTTTGGTAGTCATAGCTGCATCATTTCCGTGGTTCATGTCTTTATTAGCTTATGTACTGTAAAGTCTTGTTTTATTTGGATGTGGAAGGTAGTAAATGCATGTACATATGAGTAGCTTGAGTTGAGCTGGTCATCATAATGCTAAACTCTGTCAAATGGCTTGGAGGAATAAGCAGACTGACCAATTCTGAAGTGCACACTAAATGAAGGTGAAAAGAATTGTCACATATTGCTAGATAAATCAAAATATGGTTCTTAAACAAGTTCTTGGCAAACAGAGAAAGAACGCTAAACCCTTATTAGTTTCCTATGTTATTTATAGCAAAAACTTAGAAGTTACATATACAGGTGACACTTGAGCAGTCTGAATATTTGGCTAGGATGACTTGATTTTAAAATATTGTGATGGCTGGAAAAAAAAAGTGCACCTGGTTTCTGTTGAGAATTAAATGTCTGCTTTTTTCAAAACTGAAGAAAGATCTTAAACAGCCACAAAATTATTTGGAAGGTCAGAGGGATATTAAAAAGCTTCAGAGTTACGTCTAATGTTTTTTCTATCCTGTAATAATTTTTAAATACTAAAGTCCCATTTTGGGATGCAAGCTTCCCAGAATGGTTAGACTCAACAAAGATCAGGAAACAAACATCTAGTGCTTTCTTCTTATGATACAAATCTGTGCCTGCACACAATACTTGTACGCTTTATTCTTGTGTTTCAGCAACTGATAGTACTTTCTGTGCTGTGTTGCACACAATAATGAAGCAAGTGGTACATTTCTGGTGCAAGTGTCAGATGAAAACATGGCATAATTTTTTTTAGTGTCCACTATTATCCTATGGAGTTTGAATATCACTTCTGTAGCTTTAATTGCGGCAAAGGTATTTGGTTTAAAGATTGAAATGTGTTGGCTTTTTTCCACTGGGGATTTCTGTGTGCTGTCAAAATGAGTGGAGTAAGATAGACAAAGGTCAGCCATCACGTGCAGATCTCTATTCATGATGTTTGAATGTGTGAAGTGGGACTGTTCAGCTTCATATTGCTCCCACCACAGAGGTTTTGAGCACTTGACTTTTGTATTGAAGTTGAGTATCCAAACCAGTCCTCTGGTATCCTGCTGCATAATACGCAGCAATAGATTAAAAACGCCTTTATTTTTGTGTTATTAAAAACATGGCACAAATACACATTTAAGCATAGCTGTATATAGTTTTTAAAATGTGACTGAATAGGCTACAATAAAACACATGCTAACACGCAGTGGGTGAAGAAATGCATTGTGACTTTTGGTTAAAGCTACATCTTTTTAGTATATGAAAATGATAGTTTGGTTAATGGTTGATACACAAGTACACGCTCTGCGTTAAAGGGGATATAACTGTGTTTTAAATTGCTAAAGTCTCTGGGTTTCAGCTATTCCTTGGATGTTTCATGTTTACAGAACTTCTTTTCTTGTCCTGAAATGTCAGTTCTTGTTTTAGTTGGGGGTGGGGGGCGTGGGGAGGAAGTTTCATTTGATTAAGGCAAAAAGCAGTCCCTGTGAATATTGTATGGGGAAAATAAAAATTAATATATGAGTGTGGTCTCATTATTTTGTTTGCATGTTCTAGTGGGGAGGGTTATTCTTCAAAAAAAATTTGAATGATGATTTGAGTGGCTAGCTTGCATTTTAACACATTGCAGCTAATCTGCCACTTGACACTTGGTCATGGCTTCTGTTGCTGTTCATTGTGAAGTGTTCTGGATCACTGCCGTTCGTAATTAACTGTGATTTCAGGTCACAGGAAAAATTAAAAGGAAGATAGTGTAGTTACTGGCCCTTTGCTCAGCCCATCAGCAGGACAGGCAATAGTACTCAGAAATCTGTTCGTGTTGGAGTGGGATTCAAAGTGGTTGACCACAGATGCCAGGAGGGACTTGGGACTTGCTTCGTCTTATCACATTCATTCTGTAGGTACGAGGTTAATATGGGATGAGCTAGAAATATGTCCAACTAATGTTGTCCAAGGATGAGATAAAAACTCCAAATATTACGTAGCAGCTAAAGGCCTTCGTGCAGGTACTTTGTAATATGCACCTACTTGCTGAATGCTCACATCTACCAGTTAAGTTTTAAAAAACAGAGTAGGCATCATTGCCTTCTGTGGGCAACTTCCAAAATGGCTTTTTTCCTGATATTTGTACAACAACTGACATAGGAAAAAAGACAGTAATATTTTTTTTTCCCTAAGAATGTACTAAAAAAAACCCAAAAGAAATAAAGCAGCTGTTGTCTAGAAGTATGGGTAAATTTTTTTCCGTGATGTGGTATTGTTATGATCAAGTAGCTGTCTGGGGTTTTTTTTGGGTGCCTGGTATGCACGATTTCAAAGTAGCTTAAGAAAGCTGAAGCACTTTCCCATTGAAAGCTGATCATCTTGCCAAAAAAAAAAAAAAAAAAAAAAAAAAAGCCCCAAACAAAACACCAAAAAACTCATGCCCCCCTGCCAAACCAAACCAACCAGCCCACTACATTTAATTGAAAGGATGAGCCAGTGGATCAGCTAGCTTGTATAACGATAAAGGCAATTTATCAAGGAGCAAGTAGAAATGCGGTCTGCACCACTGCACCCATTTTAAACAGTTTCTCAGCCAGGTCACCTAAGGATGCAAATGCAGCAAGGGTGCAGCACAACCTGCTTTTTGTGTGACTGCACAGTGGTAGCAATTCTTGAAACAAATTTTTAAAGCCTGACCCTACGGTTCAACAGAAATCCATTGTACTGCGCTAGGTTACTCCAGGAGAGAGGTTGTGTGCTTGGTGCAGGACTGAAGTTGATCATGTGATACAGGTCCAATTTCCTGAGTAGAGTGGGGTTTTGCTGCCTGTAGTTACATCCAAAATCTGTAAAGGAAAGCAGGCTTGCTCCATATTATCAAGAACTCAGATTTACACTGTCTAATGCAACTCTGGATTTGTTGCTACTGACTTTAGAGGCTTTTGTGTGGATTTATCTTCAGTTGCCATCAAAGCGTGCCTCTTCATTGTTCTCAATATCCAAATGTTACATGCCTGTGCTTTCTGCCTAACTGGACTCTTTACAGGAGGTAGGCATACTCCAAAAAACTCCAGTAAGGGGAGCATCATCTAACACCAATGTTTGTTTAAAGCTCAGTCTTATCAATCCTCTTTAGCTTTACTAAGTTACTTCTTTCAGCCACTGAACCTCTGTACATTTACATCTAATGAGTGCTAGCTCCACTTGTCAGTAAAACCTTGGCCTTGTTCCTTGAAGTGATTGAAATCTTCCAATATCACTTGATTTCTTGTAAAAAACTTTAAGGTCCTTTTTTTTTCAGTACAGCTCATTGTAGGTAGGAGCACGTCTCCAGGGATGAAGTGAAAGCAAGAGTTTAACATGTGCCCTAAATGAGAGAGTTGCAAAGTCTTTCTCATGTTCCTCCCTTTGACTTCCCTGGTTGTCAAATCAAGTCCCAGAAAAGTGGGGTTATGGTGTGTACACACAGCTGAGCTTGACCCAGTATGTGGTGTGAGACGCCAGGGGAAGCAGCAGCTTGTCTCAGCTCAGGAAATATCCTGGTGCACATAGCAGCAGCACTCAAAAGGTTCAATGTTTGTTTTGAAAAGTCCCATGCTAACAAACTTTAGGGCAAAACCTTAGTTAAGTTGTCCTGGGTTCAGCTAGGAGAGGGTTAATTCTTCACAAGATGCTGGGAGAGGCCACAGCTAGGATAGCCAACTGAACCAGCCCGTAGGATATCAACACCATATAATACCCCATATGATGTTGTAGCTGCTATGTAAGGGCAGGGCTGTACCAGGCAGGGGAATTTAGATAGGGCAGAGGGAGCTTTAGATCACATCCAGGACAGAGTAAGGACCTCAGGTAAGCTCATTGTGGTTTATGCCTGTTGTTTCTCCTCTCTTTGTACTGTTATATTAAACTTTCCTTATCTCAATGGACTTCAACCTTTTTCTCCTGGTTTGCCTTCCTATCCCTCCAGTGGGAGACAGTGCCCAGACTGAACCACCACCATGAGTGTAAAGTGGTTTTATTTTGTGATACTTCCAAGCAGATTAATTTGACTCACTCATGCCTTCTCCCCTGCCTGCTGACAAGAACCAAGACGTGCAGGTGGTTTGATCTGCATCACTGGTGTGCAAAATGGCAATCTTAAGCAATTTGACTGCCTTGTGCATCCATGGTTTGGGTTTCTGAGTATTGCAGGATGTTTTGCCAGTGGGATAACAGGAGAAAGAGTGACACAAGAGTGTGTGCTGTAGTCTTGTTGCCATCCTGTTTTCAAGATGCAGAGTCCTCTGCTGAGGAGTCATCTGCCATGGTTTTACTAGAGCACAGAAAATAAAGTTTATAGGAACCTTTACAGGATCCTCACTTCCACTGCTGCTAACTGTGTTTGGTTGTCAACAGAAGGCATTGAACAGCCTGTATCTCTCACCACAAGACACTGTCCAGCTCATAGTGCAGAGAATGAGATGTGATACTGCAGAATGCCATCTCTTCAACAGCCTGCAGGGTTCAGGTATGTGTTTTGTAGCTGAATTCGTTTTGTTAGTGTGCTCCCACAGGAAGGATGTCACAGCCTGCCAGCCATACATGACAGGGCGTGGTCAGTGATCAGCTGCATACTTCAACAATGATGTCTAATTATTGGTTTAGGTATATCATAGAATCGTAGAATCAGTCAGGGTTGGAAGGGACCGCAAGGATCATCTCATTCCAACCCCCCTGCCACGGGCAGGGACACCTCACACTACATCAGGCTGGCCAGAGCCTCATCCAGCCTGGCCTTAAACACCTCCAGGGATGGGGCCTCAACCACCTCCCTGGGCAACCCATTCCAGGCTCTCACCTCTCTCATGGGGAAGAACTTCTTCCTCAGGTCCAGCCTGAATCTCCCCACTTCCAGCTTTATTCCATTCCCCCTAGTCCTATCACTACCTGATATCCTAAAAAGTCCCTCCCCAGCTTTCTTGTAGGCCCCCTTCAGATACTGGAAGGCCACAATAAGGTCACCTTGGAGCCTTCTTTTCTCTAGACTGAACAGCCCCAACTCTTTCAGTCTGTCCTCATAGGAGAGGTGCTCCAGCCCTCTGATCATCCTGGTGGCCCTTCTCTGGACACGTTCCAGCATGTCCATATCCCTCTTGTAATAGGGGCTCCAGATCTGGATGCAGTACTCCAGGTGGGGTCTCACCAGAGCTGAGTAGAGAGGGAGAATCACCTCCCTTGACCTGCTGGCTATGCTTCTCCAGATGCAGCACAGGATCTGGTTGGCTTTCTGGGCTGCAAGTGCACATTAACAGCTCATGTTGAGCTTCTCATGCACCAGCACCCCCAAGTCCCTCTCCTCAGGGCTGCTTTCCAGCCAGTCACTGCCCAGCCTGGATTTGTGCTTGGGATTGCCTCGACCCAGATGCAGGACCCTGCACTTGGTCTTGTTGAACCTCATGAGGTTGGCTTGTGCCCACCTCTCCAGCCTGTCAAGGTCCCTCTGGATGGATCCCTTCCCTCCAGCGTGCCTGCTGCACCACACAGCTTGGTGTCATGAGCAAACCTGCTGAGGGTGCACTCAATGTCACTGTCCATGTCACTGAGAAAGATGTTGAACAAGACTGGTCCCAGGACTGAGCCCTGAGGGACTCCGCTTGTCACTGGCCTCCACAATATGAGAGGCCTCAACTTGGTGGAGTGTTCATTTTGTTTTTTTTAAAGTTGTACAAAGAAGCATTGTGACACTCTACATGACCTCGGGTGTAACATGTATGCAAAGCTTTTGCTGCATTTGTTTTGTCACTTACTGGCTGCTAAAAGCAGTACTGTTTGTATCAACAAACTACTCTTCAAACTTGTTTCTGCTAGCAAGCAGATGCAAGAGGAAAATTCATCTCATCGAAACATTATCAGCTTGTGAGTGGGTACTAATTTGCTTTTCTAATTAGTTATGAGCTAGTTCTGGTTCAACACCCATGTAAGCACATCAGTGCAGCCAGAGAGAATATTCTTAGGTATGCTGGTTTGTGCTCACCACTGCAGCAGTGGCATGAACTTTTGCCTTAGACGTTTTGCTTTAGAGGTGGCTGACATTCAGTGAGTGACCTGAGTATGTTCATATTGATCTGACTGCAAGGTACCACTATGGTACCTATGGCTCATTTTTTTTCCACAGAGGCTGCCAGAAATAACTTCATAGAAACTTTGGCAGCGATGGAGCAGGTTGGAGACTTGTGTAAGATAACAAAAGGAATTTTACACATAGAGGGGTTGAAATAAGGGAAGCTGAAAAGACCTGCTCAGGTCAGGTATTGAATTGGGAACTTTAGGCTTCACATACATGGTGGTGCCTACAGCCAGCTCTTAAGAGGACAATATGCTCCAGCCAGCAAAATGAGGCACAAGGCAATGAGATTTTAGGCCCAGATTTCCCTGCCTAACAACATCTTGTAAACAAGATCCTTGGCAAGGTTTGAGCAACGTCATGGTAGTGGGCACATGCCAGGAACTTGAAAGACTGCAAGAAATAAGGTGGATGAAAAGCCAGACATGAGCCCACAATGTGCTCTCAGAGCCCAGAAGGCTAACCATATTCTGGGCTGCATGCAAAGAAGAGTGGCATAGCATGTCGAGGGAGGTGGTTTTGCCACTTTACTTGGTGAGTCCTCATCCTCACCTGGAATAATTAATTCATCTTTGCAGTCTTCAGCAAGAAAAAGACACGAACCTTTTGAAGCAGATTCAGAGGAAAGCCATACAAATGATCAGAGGGCCCAAGCATCTCTCCTATGAATGAAGGCTCCTATGAACGAATGGGTTTTTTCAGCCTGGAGAAGACTCCAGAGAGACCTTTTTATAGCCTTTCACTACTTAAAGGGATCCTATAAGAAACGTGGGGACAGACATTTTAGCAGAGCCTCTTGGAACAAAGCAAGTGGTAATTGTTTTAAACTAAAAGGGGACAGATTCAGAGGAGGTAGAAGGAAGACATTTTTTACAGTGAGACTGGTGAAACACTGCAATAAGTTGCCCAAAGAGGTGGTAGAATCCCTATGGTTAGCATTCAAGGTCAGGTTGCACAGTGCTCCACTGTCAAAATGCTGGAGGCAGCAACAGGTTTTGGGTCATTACCTACCTGTCTTTACCCCTGCTTCATCTTTAAAATAAATAAAGGAGCCAGAAAGCAGGAAGAAGACAAATGATCCAATTTTATTCCTGCAGGAACTGAGTTGTTCTCTCTTCTACCAGCAGTATGGTGACTGCTGGCTCATTTGTTCCTCTGCCCTACAGAGTGGGAGGCCACAGCTCAAGTACTGTGTTCAGTTTTGGGCCCCTCACTACAAGAAGGGTATTGAGGTCCCAAAGCATGTCCAAAGAAGTGCAACAAAGCTGGTGAAGGGCCTTGAACACAAGTCTTATGAAGAACAGCTGAGAGAACTGGAGCTGAGACGTCTTCACCCTCTACAACTGAGAGATGCATGGTTTAGTCTATTCCAAGCTCAGCAGTTCTGTGATCCACCCAAGGTTGCTGAGGGAGCTGGCAGGTCTGTTCTCCAAGCCTCTTTCCATCATCTGTCAGCAGCCTACCTGACTGGGGAAGTTCCACTTCACTGGACATTGCTGAATGTGACACCCGTTTATAAGGAAGGCCACAGGGAAGATCCAAGAAACTACAGACCTGTCAGTCTGACCTGGATGCCAGGGAAGGTCATGGAGCAGATCATCCTGAGGGTCATCTGCATGTGGCACATGCAGAATAACCAGGGGATCACACCCAATCATCATGGGTTTATGAAAGGCAGGTCCGTGTTGGTAAACCTCATCTCCTGTGACAAGGTGACCCACTTGGTGGATGAGGGAAAGGCTGTGGACGTTGCATACCTTCAATGCAGTTTCCCACAGCATCTTCTTGGACAACTTGGCTGCTGTGATGGTTTGAAACTGTCTTTTTAATTTTTTCCTTGCAAAGTTCAAAACGGAAAAGTGAAAGATTGTAAATAAGTCACTATTGGGTGTAAGAAAGCAAAATAACGATTGTTCTAAACACTTCCATTGGATAGATAGAAATGTTTAAGAACTATTACCCAAAACAAAGTAGGCATTCTGCACATTCTGCGTTCGGCAGTGGGGGCAGTTGCTGGGCTGTCTGGCTGCTGTTTTCTTCTTCTTCTCTTCTGGCCGAAGATAACACGTACTGACCTTGGCAGCTAAGTTAACAACTTTCTGCTCTAACTAACTCTGCTTTCTGTCCAGGGGGGTCTGGGGGGAAGCTCCTGGGAGAGAGAGAGGCCCCTTTGGGGGGAAGCAAAGGGAGATCAGTTGTGCTTTTCTGTTGATTGTATATATTTGTAAATGTTGTAAATTTTGTATATTTGTACATATTCATTGCATTTCATTGTAGATTTTAGACTCTGCTTGTAAATATAGATTTTCATTTGCTTCCAGACCGGGCTAGCCTGGTTACTGTTGGTGGGGGGGGAATTTCAGCTCACACCGACACACTTTTTATTTTTGGCGCCCAACGTGGGGCTCGATTGCTTGTTTGATTTATTTCTGCTCAGATTAGGAAGCAAAATGAAGCTGTTTTGGATTCTGAGTCATTCTATTTCATCTGTTATCGGTGCAATTGTCTACAGATGGGCCATTTCTTGCATGATGGACAAGATTGTGAGAT